>NW_027526203.1:82754452-82797683 GCF_048455015.1 Haemaphysalis longicornis | reverse complement strand
GGGTGCATACCAAGCTGCCTGGGTACAAAGCGAACCCGCTCGCCGACGCCGATAACGCGCGCTCGTCGCTTCGCTTTGGCGCGCCAGGTACGGTAAAAACGCGTCTTTCGTCGGCAGATAACAGCTTTGCTCGAGGCGGGGTGAGCGCGCAGTGCATTGAAACCTTCAAATTTGGTCTTCGTTCTACATCGTATATCAAGTCCGGTATCGCAGGCATTGCATACAACTGTTCCACACTTGCCGTTTTTTCAAGCGTTTGCTCTCTTTTCTCTGGTCATATTTTGGCTAGTTTCATTAAACACGTATTGCGCAGATTTCACCTGTTCAGTCGGAACTGTGTTTCTTGTCATATCTTTTTAAGGCATGGCCTTTGGCGGTCAGTAGTACTCAGTACGACGCTCACTGCTGCTTGCCATGGTGCCCACACAGCGCCCAAATATACTTTCGCCAGGTGCCCGTTCTCGGGATGCGTTTGTTTCGCGAGCCCGTGGGGCAACAGGTTTGTTTAACGTTCAGCTCGCTCTCGCTCTTCGTCCTGATTTTACAAAAAAGACAAAGGGATTCAGGCTATGTGAGCAGCGTTATCATTCTTGTTAACCCAAACAATAGGTGAATTGCATTAAGAATGTGCCTAACCAGTGTTGCGAAATTACAAAGACCCATATTTTAAGTGTGGCTAATAGCTTGACCGCATGATTGCTGAATAGAATAAGAGAGCTTGTGTTTTAAATAGGTGGCATGCGCTGGAGGCAATACTTAAATACTAGTTGCAGTGAAATTCACAGATTATTCGCATGTCATCTGTCATTGCAAGCAGTTTGTGTACTATATCACCTATCACCTGTGCAGGTCTACAGGTGCCCTCAAGACAGAGCCTACCAGCCAGCTGCATTCGTCATACCAAACATGGTGCAAGCACTTCATGAATAGTGCCCTCACAGGACTCACAAAAGTGGCCGTGCCAACCGTTCTCCCATAGTTATTCAGTTGTATTGATGACTGCCTGCAATGCTTCTTGCTACCTTATTGATGCTTCTGATGGATACCGCAACTGTATTCCATCTATTGAACCTTGCCATTAGCACCTAAAATCTAACGCAAGTCTCGGCACTCAATAAGGCGTGACCACTGAAAAGACTATCGTTGACTCAAGGAACAAACGGTTTTTTTATCACTGACATGCCTCATATCATTAAAACCACTAACAACAGCGTATACAGTCTCCAAACTCCACTCGCAAGTTATTGTTGCTGCTAGTTGTAATATTGTGAAAACAGTACATTCACAAAAACCCTTTTACATTATGAAGACTGCCAGGGTAAGAGGTCATGCTAAATGTCGTTGTCGGACTGGCCTAGATGAAGAGAACCATGTTGGGACCCACGTTGTCAAATGCTTATGGGATTCTGTAATGTGCCACCATTGTCTCATATACGAGAAGCATATACTGCTTCCCTGTTTCTTATATTACACTGTTCGTATTGACAGCGGAAGGCATGAATTTGTGTGCCTTAATCGAGCCTGGAACCTGTCGGTTGACTACGTGCACGTACCTAAAATATCCCCACTTGCCCTTTGCCTTTACTGGCAAGGCAACGCTTTCGGAAGGTAACTCGGCTTCTTGGGAAAATGCACCCTTGCAAGGAACCTTTTGCGTGTGCATCTCTACATAAATGGGATTTCTGTTCAATTACTGCTACTGATTTGAAGTTGCCTCGAGCAATAGATCTCAATAGCGCTCATCAAATAAGCGAGGTCATCAAAGCCAAAGTTTTTCCCTTCTTTCACATCCTAACTGGAGAAATGGCCAGACTAAGAAAATTATCTGCGGAGATAGTGGTTGTAAACAGTTGCAAGTATCCGAGTGTGTAGATTATGTTATGGTTGATATTTTTGTATGACTGCAACAGCGCACAGAGTCTGAGGGTGTCGTAGGTGCAAGTAAACCTGTGGATGGCTGAGTTTCTGGGTTTTCTGCATTTTCAATTACCGTGGAGAAAAAATCCTTTGTGTGGTTGTGATACCTTTACTTGTGCATTTTTTTTTCATTCCTGGAAACGTATTTTCCTCTCACTACTGTGTATTGTCTCTGTTGTGTATTACTCACTGTTTATTATTATATGTGTGTTGCAAAGAATGACGACAATTTGAACTTGTTCCGTTTAGTGACATGCAATAAATATTTCTTCATTTATGATGTGTCTCTTTTATGTGTCTCGGCAACATTTGAACACGCGACAGAATTCTTAACCAAGTGTGAGTGGTACTGTAAATTGCAATTTCACGTTTTCAGAAAAAGGTTTTTTTTTTTTTGTAAAAGCATACGGGCGCTAAGCCTGAGAATGATATATTCAAATAAACACTAATTATTGCATGAAAGCGTCCAAATACTGTACCGATGCCCGTCGCCGTGAGCAGCGCGTTCCAGTCCTTCAAACTACCCGCCAAAATCGGTGTCCGCGAAACCGAAACCGAAAGTGAACGAAAGTATGGTTAGTAGTTTGGCTCTCCGTCCGCTCGGTGCGCTACACTACAGTACAGTCATTCGGCCGCAGGGCTCTATGGGAGTGTCCACTCTTACCAGTATTTCTTTCTCTATGGTGACGTTGCAGCCGTCCAGCGAGCGGCCCATTCTTCCTCCATGGAGCGGCCGGACGGTCACCAGTTCGGAAGAATGTCTGCGCGCACGGGGCAGCAGAGCTCGACCGGTTCTCCCGCTGCGTGGCTGGCCAGAGGGAAAAGCCACCGTCGGCTGGAACGTCACAGGCGCGTCCACGGCCGTGGCGCGTCATGGCTGTTTACGCGATCCGCCGGCAGGTGCAGAGTGGTCTGCGGCGGAGCCTTTTTAAACGCTTCTGACTGATTAACGAGGCGTTTCACGGGGCTACCACTTGTGTCTCAGCTTATTTGGGGGTACTTACTACGCATTAAAAACAAATTTGGCCGAGGTGAAATTTGAGTGCAGTTGGCCTTTAAAGCGGCGCTGACAGCTACAAACGGCATCCAGTGAAAAGAAAGGCGGCAAATGTGTCGAGACAGCTTACCTGCAGGAAACGAAGCAGAAGAGCGAGCGACGTTCAGGGGCAAGCGCCGAACGAATTTAGCCGTCTTCAGGTGGCAAAGTTGTTCTCAAATACTTCATCGCGAAGTCGAACACGACAGACATAACCGAAGACGACGAGGTGTCCAATTAATCATAATAACTGCGCTTGTGTAACTGCACACCACAGTAAACAATCCATGAAAGACGGGTCACGGCATGGAGGCATAGAGTTTCATACTAATGAAACTAGAGGGGACACTGGCGCTGCAATCGTTCAACCCCCATGGAGCTGATTGTGTGACGTAGACTCGTGATTTTCGAACTTGGCTTAACTTGAGGCTTGACGATTGTTATATGTACTAGGCTTCGTACTTTTCCGCTCCGTCAGTTTCGGTTTCGGCGTCGAAAGCGTCGGTGGGTCATTCCGGGGCAGAATTGCTGTTGGCGTTCGATTCCAGCGGCTGCAGTGCGCAAATACTGCACGGCTGGAATGAATGGATACGGGAAGCACTCCGCGCCGGGTAGTGCGTTCCATCCTAGCCACGTTCATGACTACGCTTGCGATTATAACACGAGCACGGTAGCGCCGAAGACAAATAAAAATCTTTTATCAGCAGTAAGTATGTGTGCACAGCCGGTGATTTTTTTTTTTTTTAATGTTGCGGGAGCGTCCACCAGCGGGTGGGTCGGCACCTTATCGTGGGAGAAAGCGGCGAAACAAGTGAGGGTAGGCCGCTTGCATAGGACGATTCCGCCAGTGCAACCGTCGTCTGCTAGGCTGTTCCCGCAAGCACAACACAGCCGACACAGTCCCTTTCCGTTGCTAATCAGCTGCGTGTATTCACCGGTTTAACCAAGGCTCACGCGCAATCGCTGTGACCGCCCGCAACCATGGACGCATATGGGGTGTTTGAAGCTGAAGGTAAAAACTATGTAATGAAATGAATACTCTGTATATGCAGTGCAGTATCAGACAGGGGAAGAAAATGTACCTCTGCAACGGTAGAATGGCTTTACCTATTGCAACAGAACGTGGCCAAATGATTGCCTGGGGCCTACAGTACTTTTGGGCCATGGCTTACATATATCTACTGGTGAAGCCATATGAGGCGATCACCGGCATGCATGCTTGCTATTCAATGAAGTCGCTGTGAGTCTACATTGGTAATAGTGTTCCCCATCCAGTGGCAGGTGTTGCTGTAGCAACTGTTTGCGTTAGTGGAACCCTGGCTCGGCGCCTGGAGACAGGCATATTGAGCACAGAGAAAAAGTTGGCGACTGCACTAGGCGAGTACTGTGTGAATTTATTGTGCCAACAGCAAAGTGCAGAATTCCGTTTCACTCATTTATAAAAATACCCTCACCACAGTCATACTCTGTAACACTAATAAAAAAAGCACAGCATTGCTTAATACATCAAAAGCAAGAGTGCAAGCTTACCTTGAGGAAGTTGTTTTGAACTTTTGAAGGCTGGTAAACAGCAAACATACAAACTATGCAGTGAAAATGAGTGAAGGCATAAGCATGTCGCATCAATGTATTTATTGTCCCATCCAAGAGCCAGCATTGCTTAATACAACAAAATCAAGAGTGCAAGCTTACCTTGAGGAAGTTGTTTTAAAATTTTGAAGGCTGGTGAACAGCAAACATGCAAACTATGCAGTGAAAATGAGTGAAGGCATAAGGATGTCGCATCAATGTATTTATTGTCCCATCCAAGAGCCACTGTGAACATATTGGTACCAGGATTTAGCTTGTAGCTACCTACCAGCATTGCCATTTTCGCAACCAGCATACTGATGTACGCAGGCTGCTTTATGCAGGAATCAACAAAATGGTTACTGTAAGTGGCGAACAAATGCGACGTTAGGTTATGGTAAAAAGATTGCATGAAAGGAACCCTAGAAAAGCTTATAGCTGTAGAGCAGAAGTGTTTCGATCAGCATCTGCCAGCACAGTAGAAGCAGGGCAACAATATCTGATCAACGAACAAACAAAGGTCTTAAAACAGCGTACACTCGGCATGAGAATATACAGCCACAGTGAACAGCAGTGGGTGGATACAATCTGCAACTTGATAACAGCCAGAAGTAGGTGAGGCAGCCTTCTACCCAACTGATCAGAACCTTTTGAGCCATACTGACAGTGCAAGATGGGAAAGGGCAGCTTAACATTTTTCAATCCATTGTTTGGGCAGACATCAATGGTGCATAAACAAAACACTGCAGCCACAACGTATAATGTAAGTTTTAACTGACATTCACGTGGTGAAAGCTGATCCCCTACGTCACACCTTCATGAATATGTTGCTGGAGGAGGTGGCGGCGCCACAAAAAGTTTTTGAAAGGTGCACAATAGAACCAGGCTTCAATAGAGATTTACATGGGCAGTGAGGACGTGCCAGCTCTCTCACAGTCATTGGCACCACACACAGTCCTCCTCAGCACGGTCCCTCAAGTGAATACCACTTTGGAACACAGTGGGCTAAAATACCACGCAGAATACTTCCACTTCATTCTTTCAGTTCAATAAGCACGTACACAAGTCTTCAAACGGCTGCTCATAGTAGTTAAATGAAGTTGGTTTCATGCTGTGCCAAGGCTATCGCAAATGAAGCCACTGCTATAAGTCACATCTATGCATACAATGGATGGTTTCGAATAACTAATTTTCTTGCACCCGAGAAAAATAGTTTGAATCTTGAGTGCCTAACAAGCAAAATTCAAAGAACATCTTCCATGCACTACAATGCACTTTCCTCACCACTTGTTTTTCTCTTTATTGTGCAGCTGAATGTACAGGATTGTTTTTACTATTTACACATCGTAGGCTGCAATCAACCTCTCCCCAAGCCCTTTTGCTTGTTCAACGGTGGCCCTTGCTAGAATTTTTGTGTTTTTGGCAGCTTGGCGGCATGCCTGCCTTGTCTTGCGCTGCTGATGATCCATCCAATGATCCTGACTTGGAAACTGGTTGCATGCCTGGTGCAGCTTCTTGTGTTGCCTGCTGGTCTGCTCCTTGCACTGCTGACACAGCTGGGACCTGTATCGAAATGGATGGCATCATTGAAGGTTTTGCAAGGCTTTTTTACAGATATTTAGAGCACAAGTATGTACTCTTAAAATCCAGCACACTAGCATGCTTATTTACAAAAATGGTTCCAGCAACATATAAAAACACACAGTTACGATCAGCTGCGCGCTGCCGTGTTGACACTGAAGTCATTACTTAAACCAAAGAGAAGGCACATACAATGAACTCACAAGACGCCAACAATGTTTTCAGAGGTCGTGCTTTAACAAGACATGACTTTAGCAGTTGGATTATTCAAGACTGAACAACCACACAAAATGAGTAAATGTTTTGAACTTATTGTGGAACAGCTACGGAACAACGAATGCATGAAGGCAGCTTGTGTATTATGGAAATGGCACCCCAGAGGCACTATTTAGTTGCTATTTAGGCAAGCACCGTCTGATCAGCAACATTTACGCTGTTTGACACCTTCCCACGTAATTTCCAACTGTTCCTGCGCTTCGGCACGCTTGTATAGAGGCACTGGAAAAAATACAGAGCCTTCAATTTAACACGCGTACCTGGTTATATCTGGGCGTGAGACCTCGGTTAGACAGGTGATGATTGGTACTTGTGGGCGTGTAATGTACACACACGGTGCTTAGATATATCAGTGCGCGTTATTGGTCATCTAATAGAAACATTCTACACGGGAATTTTCACAAAATTAGGAACTCCCGTAAAATGCAGCCCACTGCTCCAGAACGCCCTGCATGCCTGCCGCTCTTAGCAAGACGAGGCCGTCTTCTCGAAGGTTAACACGAATGAAGTACGATAATTTTTTCGCTGTGTGGCCTGATAAGATACCCTGTTTCCTACGCTTGTCGCTCTCAACATATAAAATTAACATTTGCTCACAGAAACAGCTCTACAGTGCGTCAAGACATCAAGAATACACGAATAGTGCAACAAAGAAAGAACCCGATTAACCATCCGGTCAATAAAACATCGTCTGCGTGTTAGCGACGAACAAAGGTGATATGGTCGAGTTCCGTGGTCGAGTTGGCCGTTATGGCTTGTTTAAGGCACCAAAGCAAACGATCAGCTGTTAATCAGCGTCCTTTCACGATTTTGTCAGCATGCCGACCGCACGTCGGGTAAGGCGACAACAGTTACACTTATGAGTGGAAATGAACAACAACCGTGTATACTTACTTGGGGTTATATGACGCGTCGCTCCGCTACTCGTAGTCTTCCAGAACGAAATTTAACGCTGCACAGCGGCCCTTCGGCAGATACATGCCACCGCCGACTCGCAACCAAAAAAAAAAAAACGAAAAAAAATACGCTCCGCCGCCGAATCACCGGCCCCGCTAAACTCAGCCGCGTATGCCGTTCACAAATCACTTCCCCTCTTATAAAACAGTACTTCTAAACCTTAATTAAAACTTAACGTATCGTATAAGTTGTTTATGCGACTAATAATTTATACTGTAATAAACATTACTTGTAGCTTTTTAATTTAAAAAAAGATATTTCGAGTCAAGTCAAGATGTTAGCATAGTTAAGCCAAGTTCGAAAATCACACGTCTATCTGGCATGGCCGCCCTCATGGGGGTTGAAGCAGACGATCAACGGCTCGCATAGACACTAGCGCCAGTGTCCCCTCTAGAGTCTAGTGTATATTAGTATGAAACTCTATGCATGGAGGGTCACGGGGTATCTGTTCCGGAATCCGGCCACGCCGCCGCGCGCCGTACTCAGGGTTTCGGCCGTTGGCAGGGAGTTGCGTAAAGAAATTAAAACGACAACAATAAATAATTGCCTCTTTTACTGGCTACAACACTCAATTATTATTTTTTGTGTGCAATATAATAAAGAAGCTTAGATTTTTAAAGTTTACAAACACAAAACGCGGACCGAGTTTTTTGGCGCTCCATTTGAACGTTAAAAAAAGCAGCAGATAGTAAGATAACACTGCGCAATGAAATTTGGCAGTGTTCTAGTGTAAGTAATCGTATTATTATTTGGCGTCTGTTTATTTAGCGCCCGACTTCATGCCCCCTCCATTCCCAACTTTTGTTTTCTTTTGATATCTGCCTTGTTCTCCAACGTTGTTTCTGTAGGAGAAACTAGGTGGTCTGTTTATTGCATTTGTACACAATATTTACGGTCGCTAACAATAAGAATGGAATAAAATTGTGATTGCTAGTACTTTATAACTCCACTGAGTGACGAGAATGACTGTTGTCAGAGGGGGCTATGATTGCGCTGGTGGGGCAGGAGAGGAACAGGGAACGACGGAATGATGAAACAGATGTCACAGTTCAAGGTTGTGCTGTGCTCGGTGCAAGGTTGTAGAAAACAAAAAGTGGGAGGGGGAGTGTTATTCTGTCGATGTTAAATAAGCAAGGGCTGATATTTTTTCCTGTTTCAACGTCGGTGCTGCCGCTGCTTTTTATTGAATTTGGCAGCTTTTTTTTTTTTTTTGCTTTTGAACATTTTTGACGAGGTTGGGTGGATGGCACAATGGGATGTCTTTTTGAAATTATATTGCATGCATGACCTCAATCAATGATGAGCTGAACACCTTTTCCCCACCCTTTCAACACCCTTCCAAAAAAAAGGGTGTTGAGGTTGGTCAACACCCTTTTCTTCACGCAAAAAGGGTGGAAAGCTACAAAAAAGGTGTTGAGATTCAAGAAAAAGGGCGTAAGGGCCTCCCAACACCCTTTTTTCAATTATCTTACACCCTTTTTGGCCAAAAGGGCGTAAAAAAGTTGTACCTCTAGTGTGTGCTTGTTGTTCTAGTGACTCCATTATCTCGGCATTTGCCTTTGTTCTTTTAGATGCAACGCACCTCATTCACCCGCCTTGTTCCTCTGGCGTAGTCCGGCGTCGTCCGCATCCCTCCCCCATTCTCCTCGCCGCGCCAGCTGCGCGCTAGCGCCGCTCTCACCGCAGCGCCATCTGCGTGTTAGCGCTCGGCTGCGCTCGCTCCGTCGCCGTGCCAGCTGTGCGTGGGTGCGGGTTAACACATGCGCATGCGCTGCTCTGCGCTGCTCTGCGCTGCTCTGCGCTGCTCTCTCTGATTCCCCTCACCGTACATATAAACGCGGTAACTGCGCCGCTCTGCTCAGTCGTTCCGCCGGCGCTCCTCCGATGACATCCTCCGGTGACCGCCGATGATTTGAAATGGAGACTAACAGGCCTGATATCGCGATGGTTGGCGCAACCATAAAATTTACACCATCTTCCCGCGAGGGGAACCATGGGGTAGATGCGACGCATCGGGGTGAACATGCTGCGTAAATAGGACACACAACAACAGCAATCCACACGCTAACATAACGGAAACGCAACGGCAACCCCCATGCGTCGCATCTACCCCATGGATCCCTTCACGGGAAGATGGTGTAAATTTTTCGACTACGCGTTGCACGGCATAAAATTTCCTACTAATACGTATATTAGTATGAAACTCTATGTCGTGCGCAGTACTATGCCCGCTTGGAACGAAGACATTGTGAACAGAGCTCGGAAGTTTCCAGCGGCTTCAAATCAACTAGTCCACAATCCGCACGTGTCGAAACCAGCGAGTGAGACTCTGTGGCGGGCGTGTTGCCAGTCTTCGGCAGCCTTTGCCGCGGCCGTCACCATCAAATGGACGGAAGGGGGCGAAGGGTATTTCACGAATAAAGATGACCTTTTTTCTGCCGTAGGGTATCACGTCACATTCGTGGTTTTATTTTGCATGTGTCGCTTTGATATTCGAAAGCTTCGAATATTCGCACAACCCTAGTTGCAAGGCATACTAGTGGCCGGCTAGGGCGTGTGGTTGAAGGGATAGTTAAGACTTCGCAACTCTTGGTCACTCATTCGTGCCACTATTTATAGCAGACGTTATGTGGTTGAAAAGTTTTCGTGCAAACAGCATTCAAGTTCATCTAATGTATACCACAGTTAATGCAGGCTTCTTCTTGTGCAGGGCCTAGCCGTGTGAGGTATATTGGCGCAGCTGTGATGTTGTGCGGTAAAGCCTCCCTTCTTCCGCCAAATAATGTGGGTTGTGCGAGGGAAGTCTAAGAAATTGCTATGGCTTGCAGCAGAAGCAACCTCTATTGCCTTACCATTTGGTAATATTATCATCTCCAAAAAAATAAAGAAGTCGAATACTTCGAGTAGTGAAACTCCACTACAAATCGAATCAAATAGCAAATGTGGAGTATTCAAGGTTTCTACCTTCGCGCACCTCAAGTATTCAAGATCAAATAAGGAAATTTGATCTTGAATTGAATTCGAATCGAATAGTGTCGAATAGTGGCCAAAAATATTGAATATTGAATCGAATATCGAATACCAAAGCTATTATTTGAAATAACAACTACATTTGGCACTAAAAAACACCTGCACATGTTGTGGAGCTCTAAATACACTGAGTGTTAAAAGAATTACAAATTTTCATCAATAAACACAAGCTGCTCCACATGGCTTGGCTTCAAGCTCTCTTGCCGTGAGGTCGCAGTGTTTACTGCAGTGGAAAACATGCATTCACTAGCCATCTATGTAGCAGGGATAGGAAAGTACTGCAAGGCAATTTGGCAATACCAGTGTAAAGGGTAGCTTCATGCCTTCGCAGTATATCCAAGGGTCATTCTTCCTGAGGATCAGGGGCTCATTCAAGCACTTCTCGACCTATTTTGGTGGTTTGCAGAAAAGTTGCTGCCTTTGAAACTGTTCTGAAGGAGAGTCTATGCAATCGGGTACTAACTTCTGCTGCCAGCAGCTCAACAACCCGTGTCTGGTCGAAAGAATTGACGCAGAAAGTAGACTTAAACCTTTGGTCTGTTACGAATCGGCCAGCGCCGCAGTACTTCCCCGCATCACTTCTCGGCTGTGCGGCGAAGTCACTCGTGCGCCTTCGAAAACAGGCGCAATCATGTCGGCAACAAGTTGCGACAAAGCTGCGTCAGACGCTTTGCTCTCAGCCCATCAAAACTTAGGCGGCTGGCAGCGTGGCTCGTCTCCACGCTCTTCAAGGACACAGAGGCACCGTCGATCGCAACGGAGTCCTCCTCTCTCCCCTCTCTCGGACTCAACGTGCCCGAGGCTATGAACGGCTTACGAACTCTGGAAAGAGTGTTGTGCGTGTTCCCACTTGTTGCGTTTGACCGTTATCGCTTTTGGGTATAAATAGAGCTGCCCAAGCGTTGTAACTCATTCCTGTTAGAGCAGCGAATCGATGTTGTCGCTCTGCTCGAGTCCTGTATTGTAACCTCGCCCGTCGGGGCATTGTTCTTTGGCTTCGGCTCACCTCTCGCTATGAAGTAAACAGTTTACGTTGGCCTGTCAGCTCTGGACCTCTTCGCGGCTGCAGTTGGCCTTCCCGGTCGCAACAACTGGTTGGCAGCGGTGGGATGGCAACTTCGTAACACCTGGAGCCAGCGGTGCGTGACCCGACACCACGGACGTCAAGGCGGCTTCGGACTTCGCAGAATTCACGGCGGTCAAGGGTGAGTGCGGGACTTGTCTTCACTGAGTTTTACCAGGCTTCTGAGGATAGCTGGTAGGGCGTGTGTTTTTGCCGCGTGGGTTATTCGCACAAAACATTTTTGGAGCAGTGGGAAAGCAGTATCCTAGACCGGCCATGAATTTGAAGGCGTTGAAAAACCGCAGTTGTTGGAGCTTGCAGAAGACTTGCGCTTGGATGTTACGGACGCGCTGAGAAAGCCAGAGCTGATACAGCCTATACTCGCTGTCGGGGCTGACGATGAGGAGCTGTCGGAATGCATTGAGCTGATCAATGGCAGGGAGACCGCGAAACGTCAGGCCGCCGAGGCAGAGGCTGAGGCTGAGCGTCAGCGTGAGGAGTTCGAGAGGCAGAAACGAAGACAGGAACACGAGGAAAAGATGCGATGGTACGACCTCGATGTCGAGCGAATGCGAAAGGAAAGAAAGAGGCTCGAGCGAGAGAGACTCCAATGGGAGAACAAGCACCTAGAGCATGAAATTCAACTCGAGCAGGAAGTGAAGCCCGAGTTGGAATTGTTGCTCGGAAAAGACCTCGTTGTTGAGGAAAGCACCGTGCCAGCGCTGCCAGTAGCAGACGCTCGGGAGCGCGAGTCGGAAGCGACCGTTGCTGCCCCGCAGCGCGTCATGGTTGCTGAGAGAGATAACGACGGCGCATTAGCTCAGACTGTCGGCAGAGGCGGCAGAGGGCAGTGCGTGTCCACTGAGTGCGATAATGTGTCGGCGTTTGTTTTGGAGATCTCGGCGGAGTGTTGACCAGCGTTGCCAGATGGTGAAAATCGCACCAGATTTTGGAAATCTGGTGAAATGTGGGGACGCCTGGTGTTGGTGTCCTGGAATGGCTACACCAGAGGATATCTGGTGAAAACTGGTGAAACATTTTGTGACATTTGGCTTGTCACCTAAACTATTAAAATTTACGCCGTCTTGTTAGCGGTTTGATTTGCATCCCGTAGCTGCCGCTACATTCTTGCCCACATACACACTCGGTCACACTAGGAAGCGACCATCGGGGGGACAATTTCCAGCGCGCATTTCAGAGAGGGAGACTCTCTCTCTCTCTCCCCCTCTCTCTCTCTCGCATGCTATGTGCGCATACGTGAGTTGAAGGAGTGTGAGAGAAAAAACTACATCACGTGACCTGTAAGGAAGCATGATGCATGATGCCATTTTTTTTTTTTTGCATAAGGAGTGCGCGAGAGAGAAACAGAACCGCGTGACCTGGAAGGATACGTTTTGTGCGGCGTGAGGTTTGTTATTGTTTTGTTCCTCTCTGCTGTTTCCCCGTTTCGGGCATTGTAGTATTTGTGCGCGGCGGTCAATGGGAAGCTGGCGCTCTATCACATGTGGAAGTAGTCAAGCTTTCTATTGCCGCTTCTAGCTCCTAGCTCTCCGCGCAGTTTTTGCTCACATACGGTGTTGGTTATATTGCTCCCATCTGTTCCTAGCTATGCGTTCGGGTCGGTGCTTTACACGTGCGCACGCGGATGGACGCTCTCACGTGTGGTAAACACTCCAGAAAGCAAATACTTTTGTGGCTGACTAGCGTGGAGTCGGCAAACGGAAGGCTACTGCTCTGCAAGCTCTGCCGTAAATCCCTCAAGCCCCATCGTGGAACGCTGCCACGACACGCCTAAGGAGCGCAACACAAGAATCATAGTAATAGTAAACTCGGGCGATTGTTCTATCCGTTTATGTTTTTCCGTGTTCTTATGAATTATCAGTGGTGAATGTGCTTGGTGTCAACGGATATTTTATGTCAGTGTGACTATGAATTACCTGTTATGTAACTAGATTTCATGCCTAGCAATTTTTTCCTGAAATCTTGACTTCGAAACCTTTCATGAACCGAACTTTGTCATTGTGTGTTTAGACTTCGTTCTTATGCGTTTGTTTTGCTTACTTCTTTACAAAAAATGTGTGCATAATTTATGGTACAGGTGTCTTTAAAGTGTCGAAGCTTTCAATGTTAAGAACTGTATTGTAGTACGTGTGTTTGGACTCCTTTCTTATGCGTTTATTATTTTATCGAGAAAATTGTTTAATTTAGGCTGTAAGAGGGCAGTGAAAATGAAAAAAAAAAAACAGTAAGAAGATGTGATTTGCTGCCGACGATTAAAAATAAGTAAGTAGCCGGAAATACGTCATATCTGACATTTTTTTATTGCTGGTGAAATCTGGTGAAATTTTGGCAGGAAGCTGGTGTCGAAGCCTCTTTTCAATCTGGCAACGCTGGAGTGTTCGGACGGTTCAAATTCGCGAGAGGCCTTGGGAACGGCTACCGGTCTGAACATGAACAATTCGCGAGATAGCGAGGTTTCGCGGGAGTGCGGAAACCATGAGGCTACCGAAAGGCAACACGACTCCGCTGAAACGGAGGTTGTTCTTTCGGACGGTAGTGCAGAAACGAGCGATGTGGTGGCAAAGCCTGCATCCGAGGCAGCGAACGGTTTGCACGGTTCAGTTGGGAGAAATGACGATCTCGCCACTGAGCAAGCCTATTCCGTCTTGCCACCAGCTCAGGAGGAATGCGTAACCGATGAGGTTACCGAGAGACCGCACGAGTCCGCTGAAACGGAAGTTGTTCCTTCGGACGGTAGTGCGGAAACGAGCGCCATGGTGGGAAAGCCTGCAGCCGAGGCAGCGAACGGTTTGCACGGGTCAGTTGGGAGTCGCGACGATCTCACCACTGAGCAAGCCGATTCCGTCCTGCCACCAGCTCAGGTAGCTGACCTCGAGCCACGGCCAGCCGAGCTCGTAGAGATTCAGGTGTCTGGGGCGGCTGAGCCGTCTTTTGAGACAGGGCAGTCTGGTTGTAGTGTAGCCTTGACAGCCGCAAAACAGAACGACAACACCCTTCGATGTTCGCTTACTGAGGGTGGCGGAAAACGCGAGGGACGACGAGGTAGTGACTGTTGGGAACTACAAGGTGTCTAAAGAGCTCGTCGTGCCCGTTTCACTCCCAGCTGATGCTCCCGATGATAGGCCAACATCGGCTGAGCTAGTTGAGGTTCCGGAGTCTCACGTGGCTGAGCCGAAGTCGGGAACCGACCAGCCTAGAGAGGAGAACGTAAACGCGTTCCGTCGTTCGCTTGACGAACGCGTTCGCGAAAAGGCGAGCAACAAGGAGAGGGGAAAAACTTCCGCGCGTTCTTGCGGCACGTGTTTCAGTGCGGGCATGCCTAGAAGCAAAGCCGTGAGCTGGCATCGCGCCAAGGGAACGCCGCCTCCAAGAAGGAGTGCGCGCCTCACGTATGAACGGTGGAAAATCCCGCTCGCTCCTCCGCGCGCTCGACCTTTGTCGAACAAGACGACCGGTGTCTTTTCACGCGGTCGCAGCAGTCTCTTTCAGAGAACGGGCGCACCTAAAGTTCGATACAAGGGGAAAACTCGGAGCAATGACGAGAGCTCGAATCGCAGCTCTCAGCGCGAGAAGTGGCTTGTAGACGCCTGACTTTCTCAAGTTCATTGTTTTTCCTGACGCAGGTTTCGCCCTTTACGATTACATTTCTTTTTGTGTGGGACATTTCCAATCACGCGAAATGTCACCTTTCAAGTTTGTCACCTGTTTAAAGTACTGCTGGGCAAAAATATAACTAGAGTAGTTAGTTATTAGCGTATTTTATCGCAACTAAAAGCCTGGTACAGCTTCAGTGTGGATTTGTCTTCGCATTTGCCGGCGATGCGGTTGTGTCTTCCTGTGTTGTTCTGTTGCTTGCCTGACCAAGCCAGAGACGTTCTTGAGGAGCCACTACTCGTCCAGTGACCCGCCCGGTGAAGCTCCAGCACGGTGTCGTACAGTCAAGGCCTGGCGTCGAGCGTCTGCCGAACACTTCACTTCGACAGCATCCCTCCGGACAACGGTTGCAGACCCTTATCCATCGGGATCTCGGACCCCCGGCGGAGAAGCTGTTACGAATCGGCCAGCGCCGCAGTAATTCCCCGCATCACTCCTCGGCTGTGCGGCGAAGTCACTCGTGCGCCTTCGAAAACAGGCGCAATCATGTCGGCAGCAAGTTGCGAGAAAGCCGCGTCAGACGCTTTGCTCTCAGCCCATCAAAACTTCGGCGGCTGGCAGCGTGGCTCGTCTCCACGCTTTTCAAGGACGCAGAGGCCCCGTCGATCGCAACGGAGTCCTCCTCTCTCCCCTCTCTCGGACTCAACGTGCCCGAGGCTATGAACGGCTTACGAACTCTGGAAAGAGTGTTGTGCGTGTTCCCACTTGTTGCGTTTGACCGTTATCGCTTTTGGGTATAAATAAATAAAAAAATCATCCCCCTCGCGAGGGGCACGATTAAATGCAGAGCATTTCTGCGGGGGGGGGGGGGGGGGGCGCCTGCAAGTCGTATGGATTACGTATTGGTTGTTGTTGTTGTAATTGTTGTCTTCCAGCGTAGACATTGTCGATGAAGTCGATGGTGAAACGTGCCGTGAACCCCCTGCCGCGGCTATGACGCAACGTGGAGCGGCTAGGACGCAACACAATCCAACACAATCCACTTTAATCCAATCCAAATCCAAGCCAATCCAATCGAATCCAATCCAATGCCCCTCGCGAGAGAGAGTTACAGCGGCGAAATCGCCACCACGCGAACGCGTGATGCTGACGTCACGATCACGCCACAGATGTTAGCGACCGCAGCGCGCGCGAACGACATATGTGTTTTAAGCGCGAACCGACCGCGGCGAGAGAGCGCGATGCGAGCGCCCCACCTGTTCTTGCGCGCGAACCTAACGCGGCGAGAGAGGGTGTTGCGCACGTCCCCACCTGTTGTGCGCCCGAACCGAACGCGGCGAGAGAGGGCGTTGCGAGAGGAGAGAAGGCGAGGAGGACGCGGGGGAGAGGGCGCACCTCTGGCCGACGGTTGAATGAGTCAAGGATATAAGGCACGTTCGTAACCTTCCGTTCTGTGTCGGCTTTGTGGCTCAGTTGGTAGAGTACCGTGCACCTTGCGTTCCGCCCGCAGAGTCGTAGGATCGAAACCTGGCGCCGGCAAGTATTATTTTTTTATATAGTGTAGGGGGAGCGATGCGGACGCGGACTACGGACGCCAACGCGGGCCACTTCGTGAGTTACTGAAATGCTCTGCATTTAATAGAGCTGCCCAAGCGTTGTAACTCATTCCTGTTAAAGCAGCGAATCGATGTTGTCGCTCTGCTCGAGTCCTGTATTGTAACCTCGCCCGTCGGGGCATTGTTCTTTGGCTTCGGCTCACCTCTCGCTATGAAGTAAGCAGTTTACGTTGGCCTGTCAGCTCTGGACCTCTTCGCGGCTGCAGTTGGCCTTCCCGGTCACAACAGGTCACACAGCGTTGCGAGCATCATAAAGACAGGGAAACTGGACTTCAAGCTCTCAGTCAAGTTTTTGCAAAACAGACCTGCTTCATTTTCTCTGTCACGTGTCACACTGTCCCTTTATAATTTGCTTTGTTCCATAGAGAAAAGGAACAACCAATGAAATAATATACTTCTGGCCAGTAAAATCTGCAGTCGCATCTAAAATGGGCTGCAGGGCCTGCACCAGGCTTGCTGCAACAGTCCACTCGCTTGGCGAAAGGCAGCTCACACTAGTTCTGGTGCTGCCATTTCGAGGGACACAGAATGTTTCAGCTCTACCAAAGGCTCAGCATGGCATGTTCACTGTTACAGCTTGTGTCTACATCTTGAATGAGACTTACATTGGGTAGATCCATGTGCTTTTGGCCATCTTTGAGTCTTCGAGTTGCCTGGACACAATACTTGTAATGTCCCAGTATGGCTCGGACCTTTTTGCACAGTACAGACACAGCAGGGGTCTCTTCTTTGGAGTCCTTGACTGCCAGCTGAAAAGTGTTGCCCAAGCACTGCAGCGGGGTTCATTCCATTCAACTCACGGCTTCGCGGATATTGTGGCCATTATCTGTGACAACGCACACGGGCACATTTCTGAGGTTGAGGGGCCGAATCCTCGATGATTTGGGTCAAGCAGGTCTGGATGTTTTTTGCAGTGTGGCTTTCTCGCAGGTGAGAGAATGCCTTGATCATGAATTTCTGCGTCACGTGTGGCATGTCAGAGCGATTTAACTTTGATTGGCCCTGGAGGTCCACACATCAGTGATGAATGTGATCGACCCCACAGAGTTTGTCATGTCTGAAGCGATTTCATCCTTGAGTGAGAAAACTGTGCTTCGGTACAGCTCTGGGATTGCTGTTCTTGAAAATGTAATCCTATGTGGTATCTTGTACTTGGCTGCAGGTGATTCATCAAGTCTTAGAATCCTTTGTTCTCGACGAACTCGTGCGGCTGAATATCCCTCGCGATCATGTGTACGAAGAAAATGGTCGTCTGTGTTTTAGTACTGTACGACAAGAGGGCTTTTCCCTTAGTCATGCCGAGCAAGGTTTGTTGGCGGTTCAGTGTGTCTCCAGAACGACACTACCGAGCGCCGCCATCTTGGTATGGTTCGATTGGCCGACTCCTGGCCATCCGCAATCCGGTCGCCTTTTTTATCTTCTTGCACACACACCCAAATGGCCGAAAAAAGAAAGACGAAGAAACAATGAAAACAATAGCTTCTATTAAAGCACTATTGGATATATTGCCGGCTTTCACAGAAACGGTTGCCCCGATCTCTGGGTAATGAATTAGTTCAGGTGCTTAGTGCGCTTCACAGATCTTTTCCATGGTTTAGGTTACGCGTGCGGCTGGGTTCCGTTCCGTCATTTTATCTGTTGTGGTACTGAACAGTCACGTTATCGCGGCAGTAATGCTTGAGAACGTGGACCAATTTACAGGAAGTTGTGCGGCTCGGAAGGTGGAGTTCAGCGAAAACAAATTCACCGTCGTTCGCCCTTGAGTGCGAAACGTGCTGCGTGCTTCTATAATCGGGGTATGGAGCGAAATTTTGGACTCATTGAGGTGTTTTAAAACGCTGAGTTATAGCTGCTTGACAGCGAGCTCACGATCTGCGGAAATGGGATGGTCAAAACGCCAGAAGTTGCGGCGTAAGCTGCATCGCCGCGAAGTTTTCGGGCAGCGCCCGATAGAGGGGCTGGTTAATGTTGCATGCGAATGACAGTATTTAATGCATGGGAAGTCAAACGTGATGTCAAAAGCGAACTGGCCAAATTATCAGCATTACTCCAATTATGATCGTAGTGAACATGCAGCTCGGGGATGAAAATGGGAGAGCTCGTAGGATGCAACGACCATCACCTCACTTTGCACAAATTTTGCCGCGGCTCAACATTTGTTCGTATATTGCAGTCTGGGATTTGAAAATAGTAATGACAGCGTTGAAACGGCAATAAAATACCTTTTTATTTCACCATTTTTTAATTCGGTGTTTTTAACCGTTCTCTTCATTGTCAATGCATACAGCCTCAATAAAATTTATTAAGTATGTAAGAAAGTAGGCCAGTTGGTATCTCAGTATACTCAGTTGAAAAAAATCTCTCTCCAAAAGCTGTTTCAGAGTTGTTAGTACTCCAAACTGATTAAAAATTGTACTTTTCCCAGAGTTGCTACAAATTTGATTTTTAGGCCCCTAAGGTGATGTATCAAATGTTGTTAACTGCTCCAAATTAAAGTTCTTCTGCTCCAAAATTGACATTTTGCTGCTCCGAAAACTACTCCCAAACCTGTTTCTGCTGTCTCACCTTTGGCCAGTCTGAGTGCATGTTCAAAGCTTGTATTTTGTGATCGAGTTCAGCTTGTTGGGGTCTGCCGCCATTCAACATAGGACCTCGTCAGGCTGTAGCCTCTTGCCCTCCACCTGATGTGTGATTGTACTTTTACTCCTTGAAAACAAATAAATCAATAAATAACGTTGTTCCTCTTCTCTGTGCCAGTAGCAACAACACCCTTGACGTGGAAGTTCAGCAGGCCCGTCGTCTTTAGGTCTTCTCTATTTCTCATTTTGGACTGCCCAAAACTGCTCCAGTGTCAACAACACCGTTGACATGGAAGTTCACCAGGCCCGTCGCCTTTAGGTCTTCTCGATTCCTCATTTTCGATGGCCCGAAACTGCTCCAGTGTCAACAACACCGTTGACATGAAAGTTCACCAGGCCCGTCGTTTTAGGTCTTCTCGATTTCTCATTTTGGATGGCCCAAAACTGCTCCAGTGTCAACAACACCGTTGACATGGAAGTTCACCAGGCCCGTCGCCTTTAGGTCTTCTCGATTCCTCATTTTCGATGGCCCGAAACTGCTCCAGTGTCAACAACACCGTTGACATGAAAGTTCACCAGGCCCGTCGTTTTAGGTCTTCTCGATTTCTCATTTTGGATGGCCCAAAACTGCTCCAGTGTCAACAACACCGTTGACATGGAAGTTCACCAGGCCCGTCGCCTTTAGGTCTTCTCGATTCCTCATTTTCGATGGCCCGAAACTGCTCCAGTGTCAACAACACCGTTGACATGAAAGTTCACCAGGCCCGTCGTTTTAGGTCTTCTCGATTTCTCATTTTGGATGGCCCAAAACTGCTCCAGTGTCAACAACACCGTTGACATGGAAGTTCACCAGGCCCGTCGCCTTTAGGTCTTCTCGATTCCTCATTTTCGATGGCCCGAAACTGCTCCAGTGTCAACAACACCGTTGACATGAAAGTTCACCAGGCCCGTCGTTTTAGGTCTTCTCGATTTCTCATTTTGGATGGCCCAAAACTGCTCCAGTGTCAACAACACCGTTGACATGGAAGTTCACCAGGCCCGTCGCCTTTAGGTCTTCTCTATTTCTCATTTTCGATGGCCCGAAACTGCTCCAGTGTCAACAACACCGTTGACATGAAAGTTCACCAGGCCCGTCGTCTTTAGGTCTTCTCTATTTCTCATTTTCGATGGCCCGAAACTGCTCCAGTGTCAACAACACCGTTGACATGGAAGTTCACCAGGCCCGTCGCCTTTAGGTCTTCTCTATTTCTCATTTTGGACTGCCCAAAACTGCTCCAGTGTCAACAACACCGTTGACATGGAAGTTCACCAGGCCCGTCGCCTTTAGGTCTTCTCGATTCCTCATTTTCGATGGCCCGAAACTGCTCCAGTGTCAACAACACCGTTGACATGAAAGTTCACCAGGCCCGTCGTTTTAGGTCTTCTCGATTTCTCATTTTGGATGGCCCAAAACTGCTCCAGTGTCAACAACACCGTTGACATGGAAGTTCACCAGGCCCGTCGCCTTTAGGTCTTCTCTATTTCTCATTTTCGATGGCCCGAAACTGCTCCAGTGTCAACAACACCGTTGACATGAAAGTTCACCAGGCCCGTCGTCTTTAGGTCTTCTCTATTTCTCATTTTCGATGGCCCGAAACTGCTCCAGTGTCAACAACACCCTTGACGTGGAAGTTCAGCAGGCCCGTCGTCTTTAGGTCTTCTCTATTTCTCATTTTCGATGGCCCGAAACTGCTCCAGTGTCAACAACACCGTTGACATGGAAGTTCACCAGGCCCGTCGCCTTTAGGTCTTCTCGATTCCTCATTTTCGATGGCCCGAAACTGCTCCAGTGTCAACAACACCGTTGACATGAAAGTTCACCAGGCCCGTCGTCTTTAGGTCTTCTCTATTTCTCATTTTCGATGGCCCGAAACTGCTCCAGTGTCAACAACACCGTTGACATGGAAGTTCACCAGGCCCGTCGCCTTTAGGTCTTCTCTATTTCTCATTTTGGACTGCCCAAAACTGCTCCAGTGTCAACAACACCGTTGACATGGAAGTTCACCAGGCCCGTCGCCTTTAGGTCTTCTCGATTCCTCATTTTCGATGGCCCGAAACTGCTCCAGTGTCAACAACACCGTTGACATGAAAGTTCACCAGGCCCGTCGTTTTAGGTCTTCTCGATTTCTCATTTTGGATGGCCCAAAACTGCTCCAGTGTCAACAACACCGTTGACATGGAAGTTCACCAGGCCCGTCGCCTTTAGGTCTTCTCTATTTCTCATTTTGGATGGCCCAAAACTGCTCCAGTGTCAACAACACCGTTGACATGGAAGTTCACCAGGCCCGTCGCCTTTAGGTCTTCTCGATTCCTCATTTTCGATGGCCCGAAACTGCTCCAGTGTCAACAACACCGTTGACATGAAAGTTCACCAGGCCCGTCGTCTTTAGGTCTTCTCTATTTCTCATTTTCGATGGCCCGAAACTGCTCCAGTGTCAACAACACCGTTGACATGGAAGTTCACCAGGCCCGTCGCCTTTAGGTCTTCTCTATTTCTCATTTTCGATGGCCCGAAACTGCTCCAGTGTCAACAACACCGTTGACATGGAAGTTCACCAGGCCCGTCGCCTTTAGGTCTTCTCGATTTCTCATTTTCGATGGCCCAAAACTGCTCCAGTGTCAACAACACCGTTGACATGAAAGTTCACCAGGCCCGTCGTTTTAGGTCTTCTCGATTTCTCATTTTGGATGGCCCAAAACTGCTCCAGTGTCAACAACACCGTTGACATGGAAGTTCACCAGGCCCGTCGCCTTTAGGTCTTCTCGATTTCTCATTTTGGATGGCCCAAAACTGCTCCAGTGTCAACAACACCGTTGACATGGAAGTTCACCAGGCCCGTCGCCTTTAGGTCTTCTCGATTCCTCATTTTCGATGGCCCGAAACTGCTCCAGTGTCAACAACACCGTTGACATGAAAGTTCACCAGGCCCGTCGTCTTTAGGTCTTCTCTATTTCTCATTTTCGATGGCCCGAAACTGCTCCAGTGTCAACAACACCGTTGACATGGAAGTTCACCAGGCCCGTCGCCTTTAGGTCTTCTCTATTTCTCATTTTGGACTGCCCAAAACTGCTCCAGTGTCAACAACACCGTTGACATGGAAGTTCACCAGGCCCGTCGCCTTTAGGTCTTCTCGATTCCTCATTTTCGATGGCCCGAAACTGCTCCAGTGTCAACAACACCGTTGACATGAAAGTTCACCAGGCCCGTCGTTTTAGGTCTTCTCGATTTCTCATTTTGGATGGCCCAAAACTGCTCCAGTGTCAACAACACCGTTGACATGAAAGTTCACCAGGCCCGTCGTTTTAGGTCTTCTCGATTTCTCATTTTCGATGGCCCGAAACTGCTCCAGTGTCAACAACACCCTTGACGTGGAAGTTCAGCAGGCCCGTCGTCTTTAGGTCTTCTCTATTTCTCATTTTGGACTGCCCAAAACTGCTCCAGTGTCAACAACACCGTTGACATGGAAGTTCACCAGGCCCGTCGCCTTTAGGTCTTCTCTATTTCTCATTTTCGATGGCCCAAAACTGCTCCAGTGTCAACAACACCGTTGACATGGAAGTTCACCAGGCCCGTCGCCTTTAGGTCTTCTCTATTTCTCATTTTGGATGGCCCAAAACTGCTCCAGTGTCAACAACACCGTTGACATGGAAGTTCACCAGGCCCGTCGCCTTTAGGTCTTCTCTATTTCTCATTTTGGATGGCCCAAAACTGCTCCAGTGTCAACAACACCCTTGACGTGGAAGTTCAGCAGGCCCGTCGCCTTTAGGTCTTCTCTATTTCTCATTTTCGATGGCCCAAAACTGCTCCAGTGTCAACAACACCGTTGACATGGAAGTTCACCAGGCCCGTCGCCTTTAGGTCTTCTCTATTTCTCATTTTGGATGGCCCAAAACTGCTCCAGTGTCAACAACACCGTTGACATGGAAGTTCACCAGGCCCGTCGCCTTTAGGTCTTCTCTATTTCTCATTTTGGATGGCCCAAAACTGCTCCAGTGTCAACAACACCGTTGACATGGAAGTTCACCAGGCCCGTCGCCTTTAGGTCTTCTCTATTTCTCATTTTCGATGGCCCAAAACTGCTCCAGTGTCAACAACACCGTTGACATGGAAGTTCACCAGGCCCGTCGCCTTTAGGTCTTCTCTATTTCTCATTTTGGATGGCCCAAAACTGCTCCAGTGTCAACAACACCCTTGACGTGGAAGTTCACCAGGCCCGTCGCCTTTAGGTCTTCTCTATTTCTCATTTTCGATGGCCCAAAACTGCTCCAGTGTCAACAACACCGTTGACATGGAAGTTCACCAGGCCCGTCGCCTTTAGGTCTTCTCTATTTCTCATTTTGGATGGCCCAAAACTGCTCCAGTGTCAACAACACCGTTGACATGGAAGTTCACCAGGCCCGTCGCCTTTAGGTCTTCTCTATTTCTCATTTTGGATGGCCCAAAACTGCTCCAGTGTCAACAACACCCTTGACGTGGAAGTTCACCAGGCCCGTCGCCTTTAGGTCTTCTCTATTTCTCATTTTGGATGGCCCAAAACTGCTCCAGTGTCAACAACACCCTTGACGTGGAAGTTCAGCAGGCCCGTCGCCTTTAGGTCTTCTCTATTTCTCATTTTCGATGGCCCAAAACTGCTCCAGTGTCAACAACACCCTTGACGTGGAAGTTCAGCAGGCCCGTCGCCTTTAGGTCTTCTCTATTTCTCATTTTGGATGGCCCAAAACTGCTCCAGTGTCAACAACACCGTTGACATGGAAGTTCACCAGGCCCGTCGCCTTTAGGTCTTCTCTATTTCTCATTTTGGATGGCCCAAAACTGCTCCAGTGTCAACAACACCGTTGACATGGAAGTTCACCAGGCCCGTCGCCTTTAGGTCTTCTCTATTTCTCATTTTCGATGGCCCGAAACTGCTCCAGTGTCAACAACACCCTTGACGTGGAAGTTCAGCAGGCCCGTCGTCTTTAGGTCTTCTCTATTTCTCATTTTGGACTGCCCAAAACTGCTCCAGTGTCAACAACACCGTTGACATGGAAGTTCACCAGGCCCGTCGCCTTTAGGTCTTCTCTATTTCTCATTTTCGATGGCCCAAAACTGCTCCAGTGTCAACAACACCGTTGACATGGAAGTTCACCAGGCCCGTCGCCTTTAGGTCTTCTCTATTTCTCATTTTCGATGGCCCGAAACTGCTCCAGTGTCAACAACACCCTTGACGTGGAAGTTCAGCAGGCCCGTCGTCTTTAGGTCTTCTCTATTTCTCATTTTGGACTGCCCAAAACTGCTCCAGTGTCAACAACACCGTTGACATGGAAGTTCACCAGGCCCGTCGCCTTTAGGTCTTCTCTATTTCTCATTTTCGATGGCCCAAAACTGCTCCAGTGTCAACAACACCGTTGACATGGAAGTTCACCAGGCCCGTCGCCTTTAGGTCTTCTCTATTTCTCATTTTGGATGGCCCAAAACTGCTCCAGTGTCAACAACACCGTTGACATGGAAGTTCACCAGGCCCGTCGCCTTTAGGTCTTCTCTATTTCTCATTTTCGATGGCCCAAAACTGCTCCAGTGTCAACAACACCGTTGACATGGAAGTTCACCAGGCCCGTCGCCTTTAGGTCTTCTCTATTTCTCATTTTGGATGGCCCAAAACTGCTCCAGTGTCAACAACACCGTTGACATGGAAGTTCACCAGGCCCGTCGCCTTTAGGTCTTCTCTATTTCTCATTTTGGATGGCCCAAAACTGCTCCAGTGTCAACAACACCGTTGACATGGAAGTTCACCAGGCCCGTCGCCTTTAGGTCTTCTCTATTTCTCATTTTCGATGGCCCGAAACTGCTCCAGTGTCAACAACACCCTTGACGTGGAAGTTCAGCAGGCCCGTCGTCTTTAGGTCTTCTCTATTTCTCATTTTGGACTGCCCAAAACTGCTCCAGTGTCAACAACACCGTTGACATGGAAGTTCACCAGGCCCGTCGCCTTTAGGTCTTCTCTATTTCTCATTTTCGATGGCCCAAAACTGCTCCAGTGTCAACAACACCGTTGACATGGAAGTTCACCAGGCCCGTCGTCTTTAGGTCTTCTCTATTTCTCATTTTGGATGGCCCAAAACTGCTCCAGTGTCAACAACACCGTTGACATGGAAGTTCACCAGGCCCGTCGCCTTTAGGTCTTCTCTATTTCTCATTTTCGATGGCCCAAAACTGCTCCAGTGTCAACAACACCGTTGACATGGAAGTTCACCAGGCCCGTCGCCTTTAGGTCTTCTCTATTTCTCATTTTGGACTGCCCAAAACTGCTCCAGTGTCAACAACACCGTTGACATGGAAGTTCACCAGGCCCGTCGCCTTTAGGTCTTCTCGATTCCTCATTTTCGATGGCCCGAAACTGCTCCAGTGTCAACAACACCGTTGACATGAAAGTTCACCAGGCCCGTCGTTTTAGGTCTTCTCGATTTCTCATTTTGGATGGCCCAAAACTGCTCCAGTGTCAACAACACCGTTGACATGGAAGTTCACCAGGCCCGTCGTCTTTAGGTCTTCTCTATTTCTCATTTTCGATGGCCCGAAACTGCTCCAGTGTCAACAACACCCTTGACGTGGAAGTTCAGCAGGCCCGTCGTCTTTAGGTCTTCTCTATTTCTCATTTTGGACTGCCCAAAACTGCTCCAGTGTCAACAACACCGTTGACATGGAAGTTCACCAGGCCCGTCGCCTTTAGGTCTTCTCGATTCCTCATTTTCGATGGCCCGAAACTGCTCCAGTGTCAACAACACCGTTGACATGAAAGTTCACCAGGCCCGTCGTCTTTAGGTCTTCTCTATTTCTCATTTTCGATGGCCCGAAACTGCTCCAGTGTCAACAACACCGTTGACATGGAAGTTCACCAGGCCCGTCGCCTTTAGGTCTTCTCTATTTCTCATTTTGGACTGCCCAAAACTGCTCCAGTGTCAACAACACCGTTGACATGGAAGTTCACCAGGCCCGTCGCCTTTAGGTCTTCTCGATTCCTCATTTTCGATGGCCCGAAACTGCTCCAGTGTCAACAACACCGTTGACATGAAAGTTCACCAGGCCCGTCGTTTTAGGTCTTCTCGATTTCTCATTTTGGATGGCCCAAAACTGCTCCAGTGTCAACAACACCGTTGACATGGAAGTTCACCAGGCCCGTCGCCTTTAGGTCTTCTCTATTTCTCATTTTCGATGGCCCGAAACTGCTCCAGTGTCAACAACACCGTTGACATGAAAGTTCACCAGGCCCGTCGTCTTTAGGTCTTCTCTATTTCTCATTTTCGATGGCCCGAAACTGCTCCAGTGTCAACAACACCCTTGACGTGGAAGTTCAGCAGGCCCGTCGTCTTTAGGTCTTCTCTATTTCTCATTTTGGACTGCCCAAAACTGCTCCAGTGTCAACAACACCGTTGACATGGAAGTTCACCAGGCCCGTCGCCTTTAGGTCTTCTCGATTCCTCATTTTCGATGGCCCGAAACTGCTCCAGTGTCAACAACACCGTTGACATGAAAGTTCACCAGGCCCGTCGTCTTTAGGTCTTCTCTATTTCTCATTTTCGATGGCCCGAAACTGCTCCAGTGTCAACAACACCCTTGACGTGGAAGTTCAGCAGGCCCGTCGTTTTAGGTCTTCTCTATTTCTCATTTTGGACTGCCCAAAACTGCTCCAGTGTCAACAACACCGTTGACATGGAAGTTCACCAGGCCCGTCGCCTTTAGGTCTTCTCGATTCCTCATTTTCGATGGCCCGAAACTGCTCCAGTGTCAACAACACCGTTGACATGAAAGTTCACCAGGCCCGTCGTTTTAGGTCTTCTCGATTTCTCATTTTGGATGGCCCAAAACTGCTCCAGTGTCAACAACACCGTTGACATGGAAGTTCACCAGGCCCGTCGCCTTTAGGTCTTCTCGATTCCTCATTTTCGATGGCCCGAAACTGCTCCAGTGTCAACAACACCGTTGACATGAAAGTTCACCAGGCCCGTCGTTTTAGGTCTTCTCGATTTCTCATTTTGGATGGCCCAAAACTGCTCCAGTGTCAACAACACCGTTGACATGGAAGTTCACCAGGCCCGTCGCCTTTAGGTCTTCTCTATTTCTCATTTTCGATGGCCCGAAACTGCTCCAGTGTCAACAACACCGTTGACATGAAAGTTCACCAGGCCCGTCGTCTTTAGGTCTTCTCTATTTCTCATTTTCGATGGCCCGAAACTGCTCCAGTGTCAACAACACCGTTGACATGGAAGTTCACCAGGCCCGTCGCCTTTAGGTCTTCTCTATTTCTCATTTTGGACTGCCCAAAACTGCTCCAGTGTCAACAACACCGTTGACATGGAAGTTCACCAGGCCCGTCGCCTTTAGGTCTTCTCGATTCCTCATTTTCGATGGCCCGAAACTGCTCCAGTGTCAACAACACCGTTGACATGAAAGTTCACCAGGCCCGTCGTTTTAGGTCTTCTCGATTTCTCATTTTGGATGGCCCAAAACTGCTCCAGTGTCAACAACACCGTTGACATGGAAGTTCACCAGGCCCGTCGCCTTTAGGTCTTCTCGATTCCTCATTTTCGATGGCCCGAAACTGCTCCAGTGTCAACAACACCGTTGACATGAAAGTTCACCAGGCCCGTCGTTTTAGGTCTTCTCGATTTCTCATTTTGGATGGCCCAAAACTGCTCCAGTGTCAACAACACCGTTGACATGGAAGTTCACCAGGCCCGTCGCCTTTAGGTCTTCTCTATTTCTCATTTTCGATGGCCCGAAACTGCTCCAGTGTCAACAACACCGTTGACATGAAAGTTCACCAGGCCCGTCGTCTTTAGGTCTTCTCTATTTCTCATTTTCGATGGCCCGAAACTGCTCCAGTGTCAACAACACCGTTGACATGAAAGTTCACCAGGCCCGTCGTCTTTAGGTCTTCTCTATTTCTCATTTTCGATGGCCCAAAACTGCTCCAGTGTCAACAACACCGTTGACATGGAAGTTCACCAGGCCCGTCGCCTTTAGGTCTTCTCGATTCCTCATTTTCGATGGCCCGAAACTGCTCCAGTGTCAACAACACCGTTGACATGGAAGTTCACCAGGCCCGTCGCCTTTAGGTCTTCTCGATTCCTCATTTTCGATGGCCCAAAACTGCTCCAGTGTCAACAACACCGTTGACATGGAAGTTCACCAGGCCCGTCGTTTTAGGTCTTCTCGATTTCTCATTTTGGATGGCCCAAAACTGCTCCAGTGTCAACAACACCGTTGACATGGAAGTTCACCAGGCCCGTCGCCTTTAGGTCTTCTCGATTCCTCATTTTCGATGGCCCAAAACTGCTCCAGTGTCAACAACACCGTTGACATGGAAGTTCACCAGGCCCGTCGCCTTTAGGTCTTCTCGATTCCTCATTTTCGATGGCCCAAAACTGCTCCAGTGTCAACAACACCGTTGACATGGAAGTTCACCAGGCCCGTCGTTTTAGGTCTTCTCGATTTCTCATTTTGGATGGCCCAAAACTGCTCCAGTGTCAACAACACCGTTGACATGGAAGTTCACCAGGCCCGTCGCCTTTAGGTCTTCTCGATTCCTCATTTTCGATGGCCCGAAACTGCTCCAGTGTCAACAACACCGTTGACATGAAAGTTCACCAGGCCCGTCGTTTTAGGTCTTCTCGATTCCTCATTTTGGATGGCCCAAAACTGCTCCAGTGTCAACAACACCGTTGACATGGAAGTTCACCAGGCCCGTCGCCTTTAGGTCTTCTCTATTTCTCATTTTCGATGGCCCGAAACTGCTCCAGTGTCAACAACACCGTTGACATGAAAGTTCACCAGGCCCGTCGCCTTTAGGTCTTCTCGATTCCTCATTTTCGATGGCCCGAAACTGCTCCAGTGTCAACAACACCGTTGACATGAAAGTTCACCAGGCCCGTCGTTTTAGGTCTTCTCGATTCCTCATTTTCGATGGCCCGAAACTGCTCCAGTGTCAACAACACCGTTGACATGAAAGTTCACCAGGCCCGTCGTTTTAGGTCTTCTCGATTTCTCATTTTGGATGGCCCAAAACTGCTCCAGTGTCAACAACACCGTTGACATGGAAGTTCACCAGGCCCGTCGCCTTTAGGTCTTCTCGATTCCTCATTTTCGATGGCCCGAAACTGCTCCAGTGTCAACAACACCGTTGACATGAAAGTTCACCAGGCCCGTCGTTTTAGGTCTTCTCGATTTCTCATTTTGGATGGCCCAAAACTGCTCCAGTGTCAACAACACCGTTGACATGGAAGTTCACCAGGCCCGTCGCCTTTAGGTCTTCTCTATTTCTCATTTTCGATGGCCCGAAACTGCTCCAGTGTCAACAACACCGTTGACATGAAAGTTCACCAGGCCCGTCGTCTTTAGGTCTTCTCTATTTCTCATTTTCGATGGCCCAAAACTGCTCCAGTGTCAACAACACCGTTGACATGAAAGTTCACCAGGCCCGTCGTCTTTAGGTCTTCTCTATTTCTCATTTTCGATGGCCCAAAACTGCTCCAGTGTCAACAACACCGTTGACATGGAAGTTCACCAGGCCCGTCGCCTTTAGGTCTTCTCGATTCCTCATTTTCGATGGCCCGAAACTGCTCCAGTGTCAACAACACCGTTGACATGAAAGTTCACCAGGCCCGTCGTTTTAGGTCTTCTCGATTTCTCATTTTGGATGGCCCAAAACTGCTCCAGTGTCAACAACACCGTTGACATGGAAGTTCACCAGGCCCGTCGCCTTTAGGTCTTCTCGATTCCTCATTTTCGATGGCCCGAAACTGCTCCAGTGTCAACAACACCGTTGACATGAAAGTTCACCAGGCCCGTCGTTTTAGGTCTTCTCGATTTCTCATTTTGGATGGCCCAAAACTGCTCCAGTGTCAACAACACCGTTGACATGGAAGTTCACCAGGCCCGTCGCCTTTAGGTCTTCTCTATTTCTCATTTTCGATGGCCCGAAACTGCTCCAGTGTCAACAACACCGTTGACATGAAAGTTCACCAGGCCCGTCGTCTTTAGGTCTTCTCTATTTCTCATTTTGGATGGCCCAAAACTGCTCCAGTGTCAACAACACCGTTGACATGGAAGTTCACCAGGCCCGTCGCCTTTAGGTCTTCTCTATTTCTCATTTTCGATGGCCCGAAACTGCTCCAGTGTCAACAACACCGTTGACATGAAAGTTCACCAGGCCCGTCGTTTTAGGTCTTCTCGATTTCTCATTTTGGATGGCCCAAAACTGCTCCAGTGTCAACAACACCGTTGACATGGAAGTTCACCAGGCCCGTCGCCTTTAGGTCTTCTCGATTCCTCATTTTCGATGGCCCGAAACTGCTCCAGTGTCAACAACACCGTTGACATGAAAGTTCACCAGGCCCGTCGTTTTAGGTCTTCTCGATTTCTCATTTTGGATGGCCCAAAACTGCTCCAGTGTCAACAACACCGTTGACATGAAAGTTCACCAGGCCCGTCGTCTTTAGGTCTTCTCTATTTCTCATTTTCGATGGCCCAAAACTGCTCCAGTGTCAACAACACCGTTGACATGAAAGTTCACCAGGCCCGTCGTCTTTAGGTCTTCTCTATTTCTCATTTTCGATGGCCCAAAACTGCTCCAGTGTCAACAACACCGTTGACATGGAAGTTCACCAGGCCCGTCGCCTTTAGGTCTTCTCGATTCCTCATTTTCGATGGCCCGAAACTGCTCCAGTGTCAACAACACCGTTGACATGAAAGTTCACCAGGCCCGTCGTTTTAGGTCTTCTCGATTTCTCATTTTGGATGGCCCAAAACTGCTCCAGTGTCAACAACACCGTTGACATGGAAGTTCACCAGGCCCGTCGCCTTTAGGTCTTCTCGATTCCTCATTTTCGATGGCCCGAAACTGCTCCAGTGTCAACAACACCGTTGACATGAAAGTTCACCAGGCCCGTCGTTTTAGGTCTTCTCGATTTCTCATTTTGGATGGCCCAAAACTGCTCCAGTGTCAACAACACCGTTGACATGGAAGTTCACCAGGCCCGTCGCCTTTAGGTCTTCTCTATTTCTCATTTTCGATGGCCCGAAACTGCTCCAGTGTCAACAACACCGTTGACATGAAAGTTCACCAGGCCCGTCGTCTTTAGGTCTTCTCTATTTCTCATTTTCGATGGCCCAAAACTGCTCCAGTGTCAACAACACCGTTGACATGAAAGTTCACCAGGCCCGTCGTCTTTAGGTCTTCTCTATTTCTCATTTTCGATGGCCCAAAACTGCTCCAGTGTCAACAACACCGTTGACATGGAAGTTCACCAGGCCCGTCGCCTTTAGGTCTTCTCGATTCCTCATTTTCGATGGCCCGAAACTGCTCCAGTGTCAACAACACCGTTGACATGAAAGTTCACCAGGCCCGTCGTTTTAGGTCTTCTCGATTTCTCATTTTGGATGGCCCAAAACTGCTCCAGTGTCAACAACACCGTTGACATGGAAGTTCACCAGGCCCGTCGCCTTTAGGTCTTCTCTATTTCTCATTTTCGATGGCCCGAAACTGCTCCAGTGTCAACAACACCGTTGACATGAAAGTTCACCAGGCCCGTCGTCTTTAGGTCTTCTCTATTTCTCATTTTCGATGGCCCAAAACTGCTCCAGTGTCAACAACACCGTTGACATGAAAGTTCACCAGGCCCGTCGTCTTTAGGTCTTCTCTATTTCTCATTTTCGATGGCCCAAAACTGCTCCAGTGTCAACAACACCGTTGACATGGAAGTTCACCAGGCCCGTCGCCTTTAGGTCTTCTCGATTCCTCATTTTCGATGGCCCGAAACTGCTCCAGTGTCAACAACACCGTTGACATGAAAGTTCACCAGGCCCGTCGCCTTTAGGTCTTCTCGATTCCTCATTTTCGATGGCCCGAAACTGCTCCAGTGTCAACAACACCGTTGACATGAAAGTTCACCAGGCCCGTCGTTTTAGGTCTTCTCGATTTCTCATTTTGGATGGCCCGAAACTGCTCCAGTGTAGCCCTGTATTTTATTTTCTTGCGCATAGAATTTATTGCAAGAGCCGTCCTGGACAGCTCATGAACTGCTCAGAGCTGTTCTGAACTGGGAAGTAAAAGAGACCAATGCCCTTTCTCTCTCTGTGCAGGCCTTGTTCCTGTCGGCAGCCCCGACACCCCAGTGACCCTGGAGCACCACGGCTCGTGGCGCCGGCGCGGTTGGCACGGAGAGCCGGCAGCAGCTCGCATTTTCGGCGCATGCTGGAACCGGATTCAGTCATTATATCCGGTATAAATATTTTTCAAAATATTTTTTCGGATTTGCCTAAGTAAACTTACCTGCGCTTTACAATGGGGGTGCGTTATAATCGAGCAAATACGGTACTTAATGGTTGTGTCCTTCATTATGTTTATACATTTGTGGCAATAAAGTGCCTGTTTATGTGACACGTGTGGTTTTTGAGCTTGTTCTGTTCTGCCTTTAGGGTGTTTATCGCACCTGAACGAAGGTGCACTCTTGAGAGGAGCCATGCAGACAAAATACAAGTTTGTATTATTCGAAACATTTCGTATTTAATAGTGCCCCCAGCGCGTGCCCGGAAGCAGACGATGCGTTATTCACTGAGAGATTAATCTATTTCAGTTAAAATTTTGATTCTCCCGCCAAATCGTGTGTTTTCATGACATCTGCAATGACATCATAAGTAGAGGTCTTCAAGCTTAACTTGGTGTGCTGCGGAGCCTCGTTTACCGTTAGCCAACCTAGATGGCGCCACCATACCGCGGCCAACCGTTTTCTGCCTTTGATTTATTTTTGATGGTATTTGTACCTGGCTTGTTTTTGTTCAGGTAGAAAATAATCGTTTTGTGAAACATGGTTTTTGCTCGACAAATATGGTCACATAAGACACTGTCACTTACGCCAATCGGCCAGTGTTGTCTAAGGCAACCCCAAAGCGCCGCAGTGCTGTGCAGCTAAAACAAGCATAGTGCGCGCAGTACCAAAAGCGGTACGCATCAGTACTTCTATGTTTATGTGCACTTTGGTAACTTCCACTGTTTATCCAACCAGTATTATGGCTATGAAAAGAATGTGCTCTAAATTTAAGGGCAAATAGCTCGTTCTGCAAGCTTAAGCCCTGTGTGACTTTCATTCGCTTTTGCCGGCCTCAGCCAACCGCAAGGCTGTGCACATGAAGTCATACAGTTCAAGTGCGGGAAATGAGCTAGTGAGTCGCATGGCCATTCCCTTTTTTCCTAATTATAGTATAGCTTATTTGAACAAAGTTTACGTTAAAAGTGGTGTCAGTATTATTCTTACGAGGCAATCGTTCGAATGAACCAAACTTGTGTTTTATCTCTGCATGGCCCCTTGAAGGATGTAGACGGCCATCTCCTCCTCGTTGCCTCAGCGCCTACAAAGACGCGAGTGAGGATCAGCGACGTGCCTGTTAGAGTATGGGTGGAGACAAGGTTTGTGCCTAGGTGGATCAGATCTCCGTGCCCCATGTACCGTGCGCCTGGCTGAAGACACCTATTTTCCTAATGCATCCACGGATTGTCTGCTGCAGCTCGGAGCCTTCAACACCGCCACTGAATTAGTTGAAGCATATTCGTCATCACCGAGAAATCGCCTCAAGCTAATGGAAGCAGGCAAGTCTACTCTCGCTGCTCAGGGCATTCCGCTGTCCCAACAAGCTAAAAGTGTCATGCCTACTCCCCTTGAAATTTGGGAAAACATCTTCACAAAACCCCTCCCCTGACTCATGCACCCCGTCTACAACTCAGCACTCCACCAAGCCCGTATGCGTGCCGTGGACCGGCAACTGGCATAATGGCCGGAAGTGGTGCACTGTGATGCGGCCGAATACCGCCATCACAATGCCTACGCTCTGGCGATCACACGCAACTCTGCTATCACCCCCCTGAGCAAGCTCGCCGTCTTCACTACTTCCCCCATGACTGCAGAGGGAGCGGCCATTGCACTGGCCCTCACACAACAACCAACCCCGCCCAAGATAGTCACTGACTCCAAGCTGGCCCTGCTGCATTTCGCACGTGGTACCATCTCTTCTGAAGCACTCCGTATCATCCAGAGTAACCTACCTCGAAAGATGCTGGAGTTGGTGTGGGCCGCGGCTCACACTAGCCTGCCAGGAAAGGAGCTTGCCCCTGCCATTGCCCGCAATCTCACACTCTGGGCTGGTGTAAGCATCGTACCCCGACACTGCGTGCGTTCCTCCAGACATCTCCCAATCACATCCAAGGAAATCATGGAGCACTATCGACTATATCGTCGTACGTTCCGTCCACCCATTCCTCTCTCACACTTCACCAAACCTGTTACTGGCGACTCCTGCAAACGGACTCTTTCCCACGTAGAGCACGTCTACACCATATTTACCCCTCCTCATTCCCGTCTCTCTACTGCCCCAATGCGGCCAACGTGCCACCCTGGAACATGCCATGTGGTCTTGCCCTTACGACCCTTTCCGTCAAATCTCCAGCAGCGTGCAATGAAGAGAGGCATTCGGTATCGAAGTCGCACCTTGCTTTCGCCCAGCCGCCACCAACCTTCAGCGACCATGTTTCGAATAAAAGCTCTCTCTCTCTCTCTCTCTCTCTCTCTCTCTCTCTCTCTCTCTCTCTCTCTCTCTCTATATCTATCTATCTATCTATCTATCTATCTATCTGTCTGTCTGTCTGTCTGTCTGTCTGTCTGTCTGTCTGTCTATCTATCTATCTATCTATCTATCTATCTATCTATCTATCTATCTATCTATCTATCTATCTATCTATCCGTCCGTCCGTCCGTCCGTCCATCCGTCCGTCCGTCCGTCCGTCCATCCGTCCGTCTGAGCGACCGACCGACCGACCGTCTCATCACAGCGGTCAGCCGCACGACCACACATCTGCGAATGCTTTTCCGCCGAAGGAACGCAGTCGGTAGACATGAGATATTGTGGGAATTTGGGGGACGCTTACTGCAGGAGCGCTATACAAGAAATATTCATCTAAACTTCTTGAAATGCTGATACTAAATGAAAACGTAAACAGGCTAGCTATACATTATATACCTTATATTTCCCCATGTTAGAGTGTACTAGAAGTTTTGGAGTGGCCCGACCGGCCGTCCGGAGAGGTGCTCGTTTCGCGCAGAAAATAGCGGCGACGCTGTAGTCAGCGACCACTGAAAGCGGCGGCTGGCCGCGGCCGCGCGCCATACGAAATTACACAAAGGGCGTCATTTTCGTAGCTGCCCTCAAAATTCTTAAGAATCCCCTGCTCACCCCGTGATGCTGCTGTGGACTCCGGCCCACACCGGCGTAGGTTGTAATGAGATGGCACACCAACATGCCCGAGCTTTGATATCCCGGGCTCCCGTTTCTTTTACGCCAACACACGGCATCCCCGAAATGTCCCACACTTTCCCACACCGCACTCTCCTTGTGCACACCCTCCCACATCAATTCGCCTCCCCTCCCTGCCCCTCATGTGGCGCGCTGGACACACTATTCCACTCCCTCTGTGAGTGTCCGCGCGACTCCTTCCCCCCTTTCCCCTCCCCCTCTCACTGGGAGCAGGCTCTGGGGAGCTCTGACCTCGCAACGCAAGAAGCCGTCACGGACAGAGCCCTGGACGTCGCGGGGGCCATTTGGGCCTCCGCCACCCCCCTACCCTGAACCCAGTGTAAAATAAAGTGACTCGCTCGCGCACGGCCACGCGCCCAGTCGGTCGGGCCAAGAAACGCTGCTGCTTTACGCGCGGGGCGCCCGAAATTTGTTCTGCTGGGCGTGCAACTGTTTAAGTATACTGTAAGTACAGTGGACTGTAGGTAACGAAATGAAAAATAAACGCTGCAGCTCATTTTGCGTTAGTTTTGCGTTTTCCGCTCGACAACAACGAAAAAATTACGGATTTTCCTTTGGTGCAGCATTCGTAGCGGATTGTAAATAAAGTAATTGCGGCAACATTTTCGCTATCCCAACTTCCCATCAAAAAGTATTTTGCGTGAAATTACCCGATATGAACCAGTTATAATCGCTTTATGATTGTGTCGTTATTGCGCTGCTTGATGGACATAATTGATCGACACAAATGACAAAAAATATGAGGACTGGGACGATGGCTTCTCAGAAGAATTATTGTCTTGCAATTTATGGTCGGACTGCAGTTATGTGGGTTAATATCATAAGTTGCGTTTGTTTTTTATTGCGTGAGTTGTTATTATAGCAGTATTTAAGCACTGGCCCGCTTGTGATAATTAGGGGTCACCGTGGTGTTAATGCTGTCGCCTGGCCGAACAGAAAATGACACGCGCAGGCGAGTTATCTTCTTAACTAAAAAAGGGGTTAGCCCAGCGGTTAGCTCAGTTGTCCCAATGACCGTCTTTTCACACAACTATTCCCACAACATTCTATTAATCACATCACTTTTCACCTGATTCGGTAAAGAAAGGACTTGAATCAAATTAACACAAATTTAATACACAAGTATGCTGACAGTACAATTACACGCACATAAAACGAAAGCAAAATACAGATCAGGAAATATATTGACCAAGACAAAAATGAAACACGGGAAATCATACACAAAGTCTACTATAGAGGTAAAGGTACAAGAACGCTAACATGGAGGTTCGAATAACGCAGTGTGTAGAGTGCCGTCAGATGGCTCTTTAGCTCGGCCTTGCAGTGCCGTCGGACGGCGCTGCAAGCGTATGTTCCCGTGCCGTCCGGCCTATCTGGCGCTTGAGCGGCTCCTGTACAGAGCTTTCAGCTTTCAGCACACGGCCAGCACGGCGCCTTTGAGCTTCAGCCGTCTTAAGGTACCTATACGAATGAAAAAAAGTTTCTTATGACGCATAAGCCAGCTCAAGATCGGAAGATCGCAGGTGGTTATGTTAATGTATCCCTGTGAGCGAGCGACCCGAAACCAATGTGCAATGTGCGCTCACGCGCTTGCGACTAGAGATGATGCGACTGCATTCAGCGAAACTGTTACCCGATCTGAACGACTTCCTTGGTGCATCAATCATTCGCAGTCAAAGAAAATTATGTTACACGAACGCGACAAAAACGGGAACTCTAAAACACATGCGACTGACCTGGAGTAGTGCCGAAAGCATTATGGCTGGTTGCGGGAGGAGTCGAAAATAACGAACTCAACCAGACTCTTTTCAACATATTATTGCAGGCAGAAATTCACACGTTTGCTTTCACGCCACAACACTTGTATCCACGGGCCGCAAAGTTCGCTTCTTTACACAGACGCAGAAGTTCTGGCACTTTCGATCTCCACGGTGTTTACTACTCGTCGATAGAGGTACGAAAAGGTTGCAAGTCAGCCTACCGTCCCGCTATCCATCTAGCTATATACGAATATTACTTGCTTTTGCAATTCAAACAGGTTTCTCTGCACTGATGAGTCCCACGCTGTTCGTCGATTGGTATATGTGTACGCTGAAGCCACTGAACAAAGAACAGAAGTGTACGGGACGCTGCTTGCCGGGTACTGGCTCGCCTTCTCGTACCGAAATCCCTCATCGCTCGGTGATTTAGGTTCAAGAGCGATCGGCTCCGCCGTCGCACAGCGATGAAAAGCGACGGCCGGCTCATCGCTTTGCGACGTTGCGCGACGTTCCAAGTCGCCGCCACTGGGAATGTGCCTTAACCCGAGTGAGGGCGCATTGAACCTTAGTTCTGGCTCGTTTGCTTCCGGGGAAACACGTCTTATATAACCATCTGCGAGCTTCAGATCTTCAGCTGGCTGATGAGTCATTTAAAATTCTTTTCTTTCGTATAGCTCTCTTAGGACGACTGAAGCTCGAAAGCGCCGTGCTGGGCGTGTGCTGAAAGCTCTGTACAGGAGCTGCTCAAGCGCCGGACCGCCCGGACGGCACGGGAGCATACTCTTGCAGCGCCGTCGGACGGCACTCTAGACACTGCGTTCAAATAAACGGAACTGGAACGAACTACTCATTTTGTTTTCATTTTTAATAGCCCAGCATATGGAATGTAACGCGGGAAATCATGCACAAAGTCTACACAGGTAAAGGTTTAGGAATAACGCTAATATGGAGATTTAAATTGACATTTTTGGCCAACGCATTTTTATAAATCACCCTCGATCGTTAGGGACGTCTAATTTTAAGGTGTTGCTCCCGCCTTCGCATGTAATCACGGTGCTTATTTAAAATTTTTATATAGAAATGAATCCGTGTCACAATGTATACAGAACCCAACCGAATTTGCTGTCAAGGTCTCACTGTGCTGGTCGCGACCAACGCCGTTAAGGTGTTTGTTGTGAATCCATAACGCTGTCATGGTGGAGCTCCTTGTCGCTGAAGCAACCGGTAAAAACGTCCTAGATATCTCTACTAAACTTTAAAAAATGCTCGGAAGGATTCAGAAGTCCCCCCAAATTACAAGAGGTAGTAAGCACAGCGGCATCTTCCCCTGGCATCCAGGATTGGTCCTGCAGACTTGGCACTTCGTTTTCAGTGCCCACAGTTTCAGTACAGTTTCCTTACCAAGCGCCTGCGACATAGTAGGTTAATAAAATAAGAAAGCCCACTAACGACAGTACAAGCATCAACGGTAGGGGTATCCCAGAAAAAGGCTCTTCGTTCCAAATAGGAACGTAAAAAAACAGTACTTTTTGCAGCCTACAGAATGTGCGTCCCGCCGCTTTTGCTTCATGCGCAGAGTCAGGTAAGGGAAGAGAAAAACCTTCCTGGTGCCTGTCCGCCAAATTAATCACTCGTTAACTCGAACTTTGCTATCTCAAAATATCTTATCAAAACATTGTCTCACCGTGTGTTTACCTCCCATAGGCGCTACACATTTTCCCGCTTTGTCTAGGAACGTTTTTTTTGGAGGACCACGGATATCTCAATACTGGTACACAAGGCAAAGTCCGCTACAGGCAGCTGATAAGGTCCCCGTTCGAATGCTTACTCCCACTACGCGCCGAACGCGGTCGTGAAGTGCAAGTTTACGCGGACTACGCGTCCCCGTTACCGGAATGCTGTCTGGCGCGTACATAATTGAGATAGCTGTGGACGACGCAGCTGATCATGTGGACGGGGAGGAGCCCCCAGAAGTGCCTACAACGGCAGAAACAACATACATGCTGCGTCTGCTTTGTAACAAGGTAGAATGTGGCGACAAGGTAGCGGTGGCGACCACCAATATTGAGGAGCTCCAGTATGATTTTCGGGGATGCAGATGCGAACGCGAAACAGCCGAGCACAACACAGTTCTTCCGTCTGCAATAATAAAAGTTTTTTTTTTCCTGAAAATGATTTTGCCTTTATTAAAAAATCTCCAATGTGCAATAGTGCTTTTGTTAGCAGCACTAGCTGTTATTTCAGGGACCTTGCCACAAATTTTCAGCATTTGACTTGACTCGAAACTCCGAGCTTATCTCGAAATTTTCAGCTGATTTTACGACTTTGAGTGAACGAAAGATTACTGTATAGGACGTATTCAATGGCGTGGAATGCATGCAGGCAACCATGCGACCATGCAGGCAACCATGCGAGTGGGGCCAAGCGTCTGTTACTAAGGCTACAGTGAACTAGCTTACTATACTAATTAAGGCGACATTGTGTGCATGGCCCCCAGATCAGGCACCCCTCTTCTCCGCCATGCCTTCATGGCGGCCAGGCAGGCCGCAGGCTGCGACGAGACCTTGTGTTTCCGTGCAAGGGGTGTGCGAGTGATTCGATGGTCAATTGTACCGCGATAGCGTTGGTTACGCGAAAAGTCGTGGTTCCGCTTATGAGTGTAACAACCTTATCTGAAATTCAACCCTAGCCTCCGCGCACACCTACGAGCGTGCGAGAGAGAATTTCAGAATAGAAGAAGCCGGCGTTGGGGCCCCCAAGAAGAGGGGAACGCAAGCGCTACCCGCTCGCGCGTGGCCCAACAGCCTACAACCGGCTTGCGTTGGGAACTTTAGGCTTAGCACTGTTCCGGATATTTTATCGCCGCTATCTGAGCAACTGCGAATAAGACTCCCTAACACAACTTTTCACTACACTATCATCCCCTTTCCCGCATGTGGAACTTTATTTCCGCTATAATTGCGGTTTGGGCGATCGGTGGCCGAGACATCTGCCGTAGTCTGTTTAGATGATGATGATGATGATGATGATGATGATGGTGGGGCTTTCCCCTTTGAAACAGGTGGACATAATAAACTGTCCTAGCCTTCTACAAACAAATACCTCAGATATAACAAACTGGCGTAGCAAAAAATCTAAACAAAAGGAAAGCCAAAAAAATCCCACCTCCTCTCGCGGGAACCCCTGTGTAGATGCGACGTATAGGGGGTTCACGTTGCAGCGTTGGACAGCGGAGGAACGGCGCTGGAACGATGGAGCGGAGCAGCGCAGGCACCGCATTTTATAGCGTGCATAACGGTGAGGGGACGCGCCGGCGCCAGTGCGTCTGCCGCGGCTATGGCGCAACACAATCCAACATAATCCACTTTAATCCAATCCAAATCCAATCCAATCCAATCCAAGCCAAGCAAATCGAATCCAATCCAATGCCGCTCGCGAGAGAGTGTTCGCTATCGGAGAGGAGAGGGGGTGAGCGGCTGAGAGCGAAGCTGGCGCGGCGAGGAGAATGGGGGAGGGGTGGACGCCGACGACAACGACGACGACGCCGACGCCGGATGCAGGGACAAGGCGGGTGAATGAGATGCGTGGCATCTAAAAGGACAACATCGGTCCTAAAACGTGTCATAGTACTTTCTAGCTTTCTACACATACTTATAGTATCCTCGATAAACAGCACCGGTATGCACCATCTGTCCTCGATAATCCGGGACGCACCGTCGAGGGCAATTTTCGGTTGCACCGCGCGCGCCCAGAGAGTCGACAGGGTGGTGTGGTGTAATCCCAAGATAATCGCGAACGACGCCGGGGAAACGTGGGGAACCGGCTTCCTCCGCCGTCTGCTCAGACGGGTGGATCGACGCACTCGTGTCAAGGCGGAAGAAACTGTATATTGTTGCTGACAAGGATGACTTGCTTGCGAATTCATCGGGCATCGATACGACAGGCGCCGAACGGGGCGGTAGCAACGGCCAGAGATTATAAACTAGGACTCGAACTTCGTGTACTTCAAAGAAGGGTGCATGCATTGCCATCCAGTTGGGAATTGGCAGTCGTTTCGTTCGATTTAATTATCATGAACTGTCACTGGAGTGCCTAGACCATGAAGACCTACTTGCTTTGCTGTAGTGGAAGGGCGGAACAAAACAGGCACTCGAATTATGGCTCAAACCGCTCAAACGAAGATGAGAAGCAGCTTGTATGTCGCTGTTTAGTGGAAGCGGTGGAGGTTGTTGCGCATGTGTGACAAATATGGGTAGTGCGTACATATAATAATTGGCTTTCAATAAATATAATTTTCTAATAGCGCTGTGTCTCATTACAGTGCTGTATTGCTTCTTGTGAACGTTTTTATGAGTTGCTTTCTTATCATAAGAGGAGATGGCGCTCGGGTAGAACCGCTCCGCTTGTCCTCGATCAACGCTCCCTGCCGGTACGCACCGTCGTGGGGCACTGTGCACCGCGATAGTTTCGGGGGGCAACACCGGTGGGCATATATATACAAATGCATATCTAGACCGGTCCATCGGGCGAGGAAGAAACGTACTCTCGCACTCAGCGTTCTCGGCGCGCGGTCCCCTTTCCCCCTTACTGGAGTGTGCGCGCGCCGATCACGGCGGGCCTGGCGTGGCTGCTCCTTTGCCTTTACTACGCTTCGTAGGCATCGCGCGTGCGGGTTTACCACTAATTTACGCGTTATTTTATTTGAATGTTGCTAATAAATGAGCCAAACTAGCAGCTTGTGAGTTGCGCACTTTAAAGCACACAAGATTTTTGGCAATTATCTTCTGCTGAGCTCTTTCTGTACACACCTACTTTGGAGAAGTGGCAGAAAAATCTTCTAGCTTCTTTCCAAACTAAAATGGACCACTGAAACTTGCCTGTGCTGCAGATGGTATTAGTTCCATCTCCACCGTTACTGCGGTCACATTGAGGCATACCAAGATCCGAGTATTACGTGGTCTGGTCTTGGCGATTTTCACAGTGACTACTACCTCCCTCCATGGGTTGTCCCTTTCTCCAGCCAATCTGAGGGGAAGGGGGAGAGGGCTACTGAAGGGGATTCCATCTCCCTTCTTCCCCCATCCCCGACTCGGGCAAAATAAAGTTCACTCACTGACTCCAGCCAAGAGTTCATTCAGTCTATTACCCAAATGTGACGTCTCTTTGTCGGCAACACCAAACCTAGATAAAACCAACACAAAAGCGAACGCTTGTCGAGTTGCCCAACGGCGGACGCTTAGTAAGTTCTTATATGACGCTCTCCAGGAGCCGTGTTGTTTATTTTATGTATGTTGTGCAGTAGGTGCACGCCTAAATTGTGCTGCAGAGTAGCTTGAAATTCTAGAGAGAGGAAGATTTGTTTATAGTTGGCGGCAGTGATGGCTGTGGGTGAGGTCTTCATATATCGATAAGATTTAATACAAACTATGTACTATGCCAAATACTTACTAAGTCCACCCAAAACTTCCTCTATTAAACCCTGCGGGGATACGAAGCCAGAAGTCTGTTACTCTGACACGCGTTTCAGCATATTGGCCATGGGCACCGAGCATATCCCGGTTACATCATTTTTATAACAAACTTGCGCTGCTGAGCACGAGGTTGCGGTTTCGATTCCCGTCCACGGCGGCCGTTTTTCTGATGGAGGAGAAAAGCAAAAAACGCCCGTGCGTACGAGATTTCGGCGCACGTTAAAGATCCACAGGCGGAAAAAATTAATCCGGAGCCCTCACTACGGCGCGCCTCATCGCCTGCGTTCCGTCGGAGCGTTAAACCCCATAATCTAATCAATCATTTTAACAAAAATCAGTTTTTGCTGTAAAGTGATCAAAATAGCGTCTATATGCGATCC